>NC_088882.1:32434442-32434980 GCF_032884065.1 Artemia franciscana | reverse complement strand
TTCCTTTTCCTGAAGATGACTCATCTTTAGCTAGTCCACTAGCACAATTTGAAGCCACACGTATGAAAACACCTCAGCTAATTTCTTTACAAAATATTCACATAAAGCCAAAGCCAACTAGCAGTAATATCTTCGTTGACATAGACGGGAAAGATTATGGTGCTTTTAGGATTGAGCTGCAATTGGCTGCCGACGCAATATCACCAGACTTGAAAATAAATTACTGTAATGGGGAAGGGTGTAGCAGTAACAAAATCAATTTTGATGAAAAGTTTGACAAAACAAAACTATATTCAGGGAAAGTTATCAACGCTAGCAAAGGAATATCTCATAAGAACGTCGAAAATAATGCCTTTTTTTTCATCGATCAATCGATTGATCAATCGATCGATTATATTCTTGGAATGTTTCAGATCAATGACACGGAAATACTTAATTTAGAGCCTTATAAACATCGACCACGATTTACTTTGAAAAAAGCCGACAATTTAAAAAATGACGATTTTATTTTATATAGTAGCAAAATAATGCCCGGAGA
>NC_088882.1:32412034-32434342 GCF_032884065.1 Artemia franciscana | reverse complement strand
ATTGGTATCGGCCTTTTTTTGGTTTCAGTGTGTACCTTACTTTTGAAGTTGTCAACCCCTTTAAACTTTCAAACAGGTATCTCTCATGAAAGAATTTTTCTACCAGAAAATGGATGACATATACTTTAATCTGCTCATCAAGAGCTATCGACCACCGTCGAAAAAAAAAATATCTATCTTTGTTCAAAAGTCGACTTTTTTGCCATAGGCCATGTTTCTAACGTCATCACTTAGAAAGGAGCAAAGGATAAATTCCAATTTCTTTAGCAATGCAAGAACTTTTCAAGTTTAAAGAGGCACATCTGATACCATTTCTGTATCGGCCTATTTTTGGTTTCAGTGTGTACCTTACTACTGAAGTTGTCAACCCCTTTAAACTTTCAAACTGATATATCTCATGAAGGAATTTTCTTACCAAAACATAGATGACACACACTTTGATCAGCTCATTGACTGGCGTCAAAAAAAATCTGTCTCGGTTCAAAAGTTGCAAAAAAACGAATGATAAACTCAGCTGAAATCACAAACAGAAATGGGTAGAAATAATAGATTTTTGGCCCCAGGCAAGAGTTCTACGAAGCATTCCAAAATACAGAATCCTATTCATCACTCCGGCCTATGGTTCACACTTTCTATAAAAACTGCAGAGGTTAGACCCTTACCACTTTCTAGGAATAAGCTGAAGTCGGGGTGCTACTAAAAAAAAACACACGACAAAACCAAAGTATTCCTCTCGCTACACAGTTAGAAAACTAAGAATTTATCCTTGCATATATCCTATGCCTCCTTTATTTTTATCTTGTCCATCCATATATTCTGTATTGTAGTAGCGTTTAGCTTGGTACATTTGCTTTCGTTGTCCGGCACGTACGAGTTCTTCAAAATAACAATGTTCATTTGTTGGTTGACCAACAACCCCAGGATTGGGTACAAAACTTCTACGAGCAAATAAAAATACTACCAGCCTATGGACTACCAGAGTTATATGCACTTTTTTTTATTTTTAGGCCACGTCAAGGAACAAATGTTTCATGTTTTGACAGTTTAGTTGATTTGAGATGCATAATCTACAATAATGAAACTCGATCTTCTGGAGGGATTAAAATTCCATTGATTGTTTTGACCCACTCAACGTTTTCTGTGCTTCCTAGGGGGAATATAAGTTGGAATAACCTAGATCAGAGTTTAAAAAACAATAGTGACATTTCTTTTTCAAGGGAGCAATAAAAAAAAAATCCTTTTTACTAAGAATAAAAGTTTAGTTCTTTTGTTCTAGTTTGTTTTGTTTTTTGGGAGGAGGTGTAAATAAATAATTGAGTGACTTTTCTTGGCTTCTAGGGGTATGATTTTATTCTTATTGTTGAATTTGTTTGTTGTAAGGCTTGTGGTGCCGATTAGGTCGTACTATTGGATTTATAAAAAAAAATAATTCTTTGTCCTGTATTATTTTCTTATGTATTTTTGCCTCCCCCTCGGACAAGTTTTTTACTTCTCGAGTTGGCTATTATTGCTGTTTTTGTTTTGGTTTAATAATAAGTGTTTTCTGACTCTCAAGTACCTTACTGATTTTTAAGTCGTTTAAATTTACTTATCATTGAAGATTCGGCCTTTCAAGCATTTAGCTTTGAAGATTTTATCCAATGAAATGACAGTGCTAGATAAAGACATTTACAAAATTATAATGTTTTCAACAGATTCTGGTTTTGTAAAAAACCAGGTTATTGTAAAAAATATTTTGAAAAAGTGTTTCAAATAAAATTGTTTGTCGTATTTCTCTTTTTTCATATAATTCTGAAAGAATAACTCTCTTCTAAAAACTAAGCTTTCTGCAACTTTTAGAGTTAAAATTGTGTCGTAAGATTTGGTAAGATGCTGGTAAAAGACAATTGAAAGCCTTATAGTTTTTTTTTGCATCCCGTAAGAATTTTCCCATTTCTAATCTCGTTTTGTTGCGTCGGTTTTGTGTTTTCAATAAACTATTTGTTTTTAAGGTTCTTCAAATATAGCGAAAAATCCAGAGCCAGTTTATGTGAAATGTTTTGTTTTTTAATATTTTGCCCAAAAATATGAATTTTTCATTTTTGTTCGTTTTAAGCTTCAACTTTAGTCTTCACTTTCATAAGAAAAACCCTTACTATTTTAAAATTAATTTGTGTGTTTTTTGTTTTAAAAATATAGACAATAAACCTTATAAAAGTTCTTTTTTTCATATTTTGAAAAGAAACTAAGGAGGTCAGCAAGAGTTTTTGCTAACAATTTGGCATTAGCTATAGATTTACCTTTGCATCTCTCTTAAATTTAAAAAGGATAAGGTATTAGACTTTACAGTCCCTACCGGCGGTGCTGATCTCCGTTTCTTGGCTCTTCAGCCACGAAGTGCAAAGGCCAACCATCCTGTGCTTTCGCTCACCCTTCCTGTTTATCTTCCCTAAATTTCTCCAGGTACTCATTTAGAGCTGGGTCGAATCTGGCTAAGCTTACAGAGTCAAGCCAGTGACCCTCGTCCCAAACTAAATAATTGGGTATACTGGGATTCGACCCTGCGTCCTCTCAGACGAAGGAGCACGAATCCAGCGCACCAATCCACTCGGCCAAGACTGCCTCTTAAATATAGCTTTAAAAAAATCTGAAATTTGTCAAATTGAGGTGTAGTAAATAAAACTTGAATCACCCTAAAAATATTTACTGTTTTTAGAAACCTGAAGGACGTTAAAATAATATACGATGCGTACGGAATACCCTTTAGGGAAATTGGTGCTATTTCTAATGCAATTTTCTGCCATAACGCTGGAAAATATTTGAATTTCCTAGCATAATTTCCAATAATTTTGTTTCTTTTTTTCTTTCATATTTGGAAGGACTTATCTAAAGAAATGAATGGGTGCTTGAAAGTGAGTAGGCTATGTTTAAAAACCAATGTGTCCAAGATTCGAATTCAAATCCGAACCTGTGCTACGACGAACACGCGAAAGAGCTGTTACCGCAAAACAACAAAGCCCTGTGTAACAAAGTTTGTTTTATTCTCTTTGCACCTTCTCATTTTTAGGGGAATAATGGCTTTTGTAAGACCCATAGCCAGTTCTCATTTTTTCGTTTGATTATACGGCGATCCCCCTCAAGACACAGATGTTCAAGCTGCAGGTACTCGTTTTGTAATAGGAAATATTTTGTAAAAGATGCAGGAGTTAGTTAAATAATAGAGAATCTTTTCTAAAAGGCTTGTGTTAATTAAGCAATAAGATTTGTTTACTTTGGGATTTTTTTTGGATGTTACGTAATAGGGCTTGCTTTCTTTCATTAACAAACCAAGACAAAGTAGAAAAAATAGGGGAATTTTTTTCTAGACAGTGGAAATAAATTCCGTGTATTGTATATAGTATTATATTTTAGATATAATAAAAATAAGTTGTCTGTCTGTCTGTCTGTCCTCATATGATGTCTGAATTATTTCATCATATACTAATTCAAAAACGGAAGTATTCAAGTCGATGTAGCTGAGTTGGTAGAGGATTATGTTCCAGGTTCTAGGTTCAAGAGGTTCCATGTTCGAACCTTGAATACAACAAAAGAAGAAAAAAAAAATAAAAAAGGTAAAAACTAAAAAAAAAATAAAAAAAAATATTAAAAAAACTAAAAAAGCCAAAAAACTAATATATATATATATATATATATATATATATATATATATATATATATATATATATATATATATATATATATATATACTAGCTGTTGGGGTAGGGCTTCGCGCCACCCCAACACCTAGTTGGTAGGGGCACTTCCCACCCCCCCCCCAAGCCCTCCCGTGCGTGCAAGTCGTTACGTGCCATATTAGTTAAGTGCCATTGTAGTTGTGTCCCTGTGTCCCACCTGTGAATTTAGATAGATATATATATATTTTTAACTACGTAAAACTTGCAAATGTACAACATTCTTGGCTGTCCCGTTGTCTGTGCATATAAATAGATTGTCAGGTTTACCGACTCTTGACCATGCAACATATAATTGTCCATGGGAAAAACAATCTGTATTCAGATCTATACCTCATTATTCTAATGATTTCCCTTGAGCTTCGTTGATGGTGATTGCTAATCTAACATTCTCTGTGTCCCTCTCATCATTTATATATCCCCTGTGCCTCCCGGCGTCCCCGTTGTTGTTGTTTACCTGTGTCCTGGTCGTCATTTGTGTCCCGGTGTCCCAGTCTGTAATTTCTCTTTGAGTGTCACGGTCGTCATTTATATTCCCTGTGTCCCGGTCGTCATTTGTGTCCCGGTGCTTTGTTGAATGTCCCGGTGTCCCGGTCGTCATTTGTGTCCCAATGTCCCGGTGTGTAATTTCGTCAATCAACAAACATGACGTCAGTCGACACACAAACATGACGTCACTCGACACACAGACACACAGACAGCTTATTTATATATATATATAGATGTCCCGGTGTCCCGGTCGTCATTTGTGTCCCGATGTCCCGAGGCGTAATTTCCTCAATCAACAAATATAACGTCAGTCGACACACAAACATGACGTCACTCGACACACACACACACAGACCACTTATTTTTATATATATAGATGTCCCGGTGTCCCGGTCGTCATTTGTGTCCCGATGTCCCGGTGCGTAATCTCGTCAATCAACAAACATGACGTCAGTCGACACACAAAATGACGTCACTCGACAAACACACACACACAGACAACTTATTTATATATATATAGATTATATATATGTTTTTAACTACGTAAAACTTGCAAATATACAACATTCTTCGCTGTCCCATTGTCTGTACATACAAATAGATTGTCAGGTTTACCGACTCTTGAACATGCAACATATAATTGTCCATGGGAAAAACAATCCGTATTCAGATCTATACCTCATTATTCTAATGATTTCCCTTGAGCTTTGCTGATGGTGATTACTAATCAAACATTCCCTGTGCCCCCATTGTCATTTATATATCCCCCCTGTGCCCCCGGTGTCTCCGTTTTATTTGAATCCCTGTGTCCCGGTCGTCATTTATAGTCGACAAATATGACGTCAGTCGACACACAAACATGACATCAGTCGACACACGCGTCCCAATCGTCATTTATATTCCCTGTGTCCCGGTATGTACATACATTCGTTTTTGAAATGGTATATGATGAAATAATTTTTTTGTTTTTTTCCCTGTTTTTAGTTTCTTTTCGGTGTTTACCATTTTTTTAGCTTTTTTAGTTTTTTTTTCTTTTTTCTTTTTATTTTTTTTTTTGTAGTTTTACCTTTTTAGTTTTTTTATTTTTAGTTTTTTATTTTTTTTTTCTCCTTTATTTTTCAGTTTTTTTTCCTTTTTTTAGTTTTTTTTTCTTTTTCAGTTTTTTGTTTATATTTTTTTTATTAGTTTTTAGTTTTATTTTATTTATTCGAATGGCGATGTAAGGATACATACTTGCTAATTGTTTTCCTTCGCAATAATCATCCCTCCAAGGGTAGTCACATTCATCGACAAGACTTTTAGCTCCCTTGATACTCCCCGTGAATACTAGGCCATTAGGGCAATCTATAGAGACAACTGCTCCTCCTACACATTTATAATATCTATCACAGTACTTGATATCTTCTGCCACTTTCCTCTTACTCTGACAAGGATCAGGTTGTTCTTGAGATAAAAATAAAACTTACTTCTATTAGAACGTTCACCACATTCGACGTTAAAATCGTAGTCACACACCCCAACAAGGGACCGTCCGGGTTTGCCAAGGTAGACTAATCCGTTTGGGCATTCCGCAACGGTTGTTTGTCCGTCTATACATTTGTAGTATTTGTCACAGTACGTTTCATGGGGAAGAGTCTGTGTCTTTGTCTTGCAGGCATCTTGCCCTGGTAAAAAATAGTCCTCAGTCATTTCCTTTATTTTGACGCTTCAGTACATTTAGGTCAAAAAATTATACTAGACGTTTTTCCAAAAAAAGAGTGGGGGAACAAAATTTAATAATAAATCTTTTTAAAATGAAAATACGATGTGCAGAATATTATGTGATTCCAATTCATATTTATTTTGTCTTCTGATGGATATTATCACCCTTGTCACCGTCACATTATCCCAATGGTGCTCACGGTTATTATATTGGAGCACGTGATCAGCACATTTCAACAAAACAACTTAATTTAACTGATTTTGCGTGGAATTACTCTTACATATTTCAAGCTTCATAATTACTCTAGCAATAATAGTCGGCTTATACTTGGTTCACTCAACCACTTTCCCAAAAAGAAAATGTTTTCTTTTTTTCAATATTATCTAAAAATTATGGGATTCTGGGATGAATATCGGAACCTAAAAATTTGCAATATTCAAAGGAAACAGAAACTTTTTGAGAAGTTGTAAAGAGGAAGGTTTTGAATAGATTAGAATGAAAGAGGAGCATGCGTAATTGTGTTGCTCTTAGGTGCCTTGATGCTGCAGTGAGTTGTTTTTTAGTAGCAGCAGTAATATTATGATTTACAATATTATTATGTTTTTACACAATATTATTATTTAGTGCGTTATCATAAACTATAAGTAGTAATGATAATTCTTAATATTAGTTAAATATTATGTGTATTATGTTCTTAATATACTACTACTCCCTAATAGTTCTTCTCAATAACTCAGGTAAGTAAGTAATTTTTTCAAAATACTATAGTACCATGAACGAGCGTAAGATTTTTTTTCCGGTGGGGGAGGGAATAAAATGTTTATCCATGCTCTGACACTGAAAGAGAAGGGCTAAAAAACGAAAAGAAATTTAGGGTTTTCGATAGTTCAGGCCTTGAGGCCCCCCCACCACCCTGCTTATGCACAGGCTTAGTGCATATTATTTTTTTTTTCTGTTTCTTGCAGTTGTGGACGTTTTTAAGCCTCACCTGGTATCTGAAATGCAGATGTCACCTGAGAATTAGATATTTGTGTCATTATTATATAGTAGTATCATTATATTTAATGTGAGTCAGATATTAATTAGCTGCTACAGCAACTGGTCAATTAGGATTTTCCATGAATCGCTGCGCAAAACTGTCAACTATGTGACAAAGAAATGGTTCCGTCACATTGAAAAGTTTGGTCCGTAAATTTAAGCAATTTCCTTTATGCGACAATTTTGATATAATAAAGGTTTTTGGTACTGCTGAGGTACTAAATTGAATTAAAATAGGCCTAAGAGAATGAAAAAAACTAACGAAGAAAAACTGAGGATAATCCAAACATGGGGAAAAATCAGAATAGTGTGCAAATATTTCGATTGATAGCTTTGCTTAAGAATCTTCTGTGGAAAAAGTGAATAATGATAAAAAATACAGATAAAGGTCCCCATGACAAAATAAAAGCAATACAAACCTTAAAAGAAAGTACCTAGATAAAATAAATCCTCTGCAAGCAACGGCGAAAAGACAACTGAACAAAAACATCATGCTAGTGAATCTAGCGCTGGATTTTCCACCGCTATTTAAAAAAAAAAACAATGAAAAATTAAGTATAAAGACAAGTTTTTTCAACTGAAAGTAGGTAGCAGCATTATCAGACTATCAGATTATCAGCTTTATCAGATATATTAGTCAGAGGCGCCATTTGGGCCAAATCTTAGGGTGGTCATGGGGCATTTGACAGAACTTGAGACTTTTATTATGAATCTAACCTACTTTCAAAGTTTACAATGATTAATAGCAAATAGCCTAATTACCCCAAGGGTCGTCAGGTAATCACACTCTTTGGCTAATAGGCGTGCATTTGTTCAAATCATTTGAACAGAATGGATTATGTTGGACATAATGGATAAATATGGCTGGAAAAGGGCCCTTTGTGGTGGAAGCTTGGGCCCCTTGGAAAATCTGGGGTGGGCATTTGCCCAACGCTGACCCCCCCCCAAATGGCGCCTCTGATATTAGTATTTATCAGCAGATGTATCAGATATATCAGTAGATTATCAGCATTATCAGATATAGGCTTTGAAAAAAAAGTATTATATAAAGTAGCAGAAATAATTCGTTCATTATAAATGGGTCTCGGATAAGTTTCCCCGATACATCTATTAAAGTGCAACCTTTTCTGCATGCTACTTAATAGTAGCATAAATTTTTTTTTCAGCAATACAAAACATCTTTGATTACTCCACTGCCAAATGAAATCGAAGAACTTCATTTGAAGCTAAAAGAAATCCTTTCCGCTATTGTCACCAAGTCCTGCTGCATCTTAGAAATTAAATGGAGTTTTCAATCTGATATTCCACATACAAGACCGTATTAGAAGGTTTTTATGTATTTCTTAGAAGATAGGGAAAAAATTATTCAGGGACACTCTCTTTTTTGTGTCTGTCTTTCTTAGAGAATTACTATATATGGAAATATACGAGATAGAATACCCGAACCCCGCTACTCCCCCCTCCTCTGCGTATATGTCTACCTATGACTAAATATAGAGCATTTTAGCTCAAACTTGAAGTTTCTTATTATTTTTGCTATAGAGTCAAAATTTGAACTTCATAATCCCCAACTTTTTAGCGTTTTCCATCTTCTCCCTGTACAAATGAGTACGTGTAATTTTACAGTGAGTAAAAAACGCAAGGTATCTACATTTTTAATGATCCTTCTGCTGATTCGCTGATTACAATTCAAAGGATAATCTGTTTATGATTTTATTGGATGACTCAATTTAATACTTAAGAAAATTGTTCCTGTTACTGTTACCAAACGTGTTCTTACTAAAAATCCGCAAGAACCTGTTGCTTTGGGTGTCTTAGAAAATAGTATTGTATTTCCTATGAGACAGAAAGATAACGATCCGGGGTTTTTATTTCCTTCTTTTAATAAACTTTGGCTTTTAGGTATCATAAGAAACATATTTTATCTTATTTAATACATCCATCAGGTCAAGCATCTTTTTAGCCCAGTAATAATTCACTTTAGGGCTTTAAATATTTAAATATATCTATGTGCAAGGTCTTATCAAAACTTGAAGGCTCTAGCATTTCAAAAAATTCGGGGTATTATTTATATTCCATAGCAGAGACTGAATACAAAAATGGGATAATTTATTTAGACACTTTATTACAGAAGTCATACCCTTAGATTCAAATAGTTTGCATAGATCCGCAGAAAGCATATATAAATCTAATTCATTTTTTCTATTATTTTTCCTATGTTCTCTCGATCGTTTTCTACCTTTAGTAGGACAAGCAAAAGAAGGAGGGTCCATAAAACCATCAATACGTTTAACAACAACATGAGACATGTCTCCATATTTTGCTACACAATCATTTAGCCCAAAAGGATCAGCTCTACCAAGAGTATGGATCCAGAAATCCTCCAGTTTGCGTATTCTATTATTCTTCTCTTCTTTGCTTAAATTTTCTAACTCTAAATTTTCTAAAATTGTGACCACGTAACTTGCATGCAAAATTTTTATTATACAATGTACTCTTAATAGAAGTCCGAGGGATAAAATAATCTTGACCAAGAAAACAACGACTCTTACATTTACTAACTTTCGAAAAGTCGTTCCGAGTTCCAAGGCTAGCATTTGTATTTTGTTGCATTAAAAATTTCTAAAATAAATCAAAATCAAGCCTACATTCAAATCGAAGTCCAGCAATCAAAGTCCAAAAATCGTGACAAGGTCTATAATCCAATAAGTACGTAAATATGAAAAGAAAATGTGTTAATTCCTCTTAGGATGCACAATTTTACGTAGAGAACGTTGCGGTCGAATTATACAGAGGAACTTTTCAGTAAATTGTCTGGCAAGCCCTTCTTCCAATGGCCATTTTAATTTTGGCTGCGAAGGGGCTATTTTTAATGACAAATTAGAGGTAACGCTATAGCGCTGCCTATAATACAGGCTATAAGACTGCAACATTTAATGTTTATTATATTTTTATAGGCACTTCATATGGAAAGGGTGGTCAAATAAACTTTGGAGTGGGCTCAATCGATTAGAAATAGAAAGTTCTATTGCCCTTTTTAAGAGCCAAAAGTGATCGGATGACAACTTGCCCTCCACACGCTCTTTGCCCAAAATGCATGCAATCAATTTTATGATTTTGCTATAAATAGTCCAAATACCGAATAATAATGCCTCCGGAGTTGACACAACCCCCCAGAGCCGGGATGTAAGGGCTGTAAATTATGCTCCAAGGGTATATAAAGTTTTATGAAAGATACTGTTATATAAACTTTGGAGGAAACTCATTTGATTGGAAATTCAAGCTCTAGTTCCCTTTTAAAGAAGTAAAAATGATCGGAGTGCAACTAGACACCTCCCACACCCTCTTTTCCCCACATACATCTGAACAAAATTCTGTTCTAGCAATTTAGGTAAAAATAGGTTAAAGATCATATAATAATATATCTCCCAGGGGGGGTCTGCCACCCCCCCCCCAAGCCAATACCTCAAGCCACCACTGACAAGAGCTAAGGGGGCCAACATTTCTTTGGGAGAGAGAAGATTGTTTAAGGGGCTTATAATTTTTGCACGAGGCATTTGACTGGATATTGAAATTTGATCACCCCAACTAGCTGTTGGGGTGGCACTTCGCGCCACCCCAATACCTAGTTGGTGGGGCCGCTTCGTGCCCCCCAAGCCCCCCCCTCCCCGCGCGCGTAAATCGTTACGCGCCATATTAGTTACGCGCCATTGTAGTTGTGTCCCTTTATACCACCTATGAATATAGATAGATTTATATATGTGTTTTCAACTACGTAAAACTTGCGAATATACAACATTCTTGGCTTTCCCATTGTCTGTGCATATACAAAACCTTATGTACTAATAATGACGTCATATGCAAACGCTCTTTTTACAAACAAACAAACATGCATACGCACAACTCGTTTTTATATAGATAGATAGATAGATAGATACAATACAAATTAACTGCGTAAAACTTGCGAATATACAACATTCTTCGCTGTCCAATTGTCGCTGCATATAAATAGATTGTCAGGTTTACCGACCCTCGAACATGCAACGTACAATTGTCGATGGGAAAAAAAAAATCAGTATTAAGATCTATACCACATTTTTCTAATGATTGACCTTGAACTTTGTTAATGGTGATTGCAAATGCTAATCGAATTGGGAATTGTAATCTTTCAAATTGAAAAGGCAGATCCGGTGGAATCATGGGAATGCGAGGAATAAGAACAGCCTCACCCTCAAAAGGCCCTGTGAAGATTGTGGCCTCTATTAGGTTTTCCATTGTTTTTTTTTACGGCAAGTCGCATGCCATTGCAAAGTTTTGGTGGGCTGATATTTCTTAAAAGTATTATTGGTACGCGTATTTTTAGTTGTAGCACGTGTTGTGGAAACCCTGAAAGATCCACGGAATTTAAAAATTCAGATGGATAATTAACCGCATCATTTGGTTCCAGAACTGTGTCGACTGACTTGTAAAGGACTGCCTGGTCTCGAATCCTGGTCAAAACAGTTTTGTTGATTTCGTGGACGTCTATATTTTTGGGTGCAAAAATCGCTCTTTCACTTAGCCATTAATTATTTTTATAATTGTTTAGAATATTCGGAAATACTTTTTCAATCAATTCATTTTTGGACGTCACTAAATTACAGAAATCAGCAGGTAGTTGTATACGTCCTGAAATTGAGTCTACTGGGAGCTTTCCGTTTCCAATTGCCAACAAATGATCTGAAAATGTTTGACCAGAGTCATCGTTTTGCAATCGGACACGCATATTTGTAGTTAATTTTAATGTTTTTACGTGTCCCCATAAATTAGAATTTTTCAGGCAAGCATTCATTTCGTCTGCAGGGGTTGATCTAGGTATTATATGTAATTTTTGCCTGAAATCTCCCGCAAGCAATGTTAATGTGCTGCCAAAGGGTTTCAACTTCCCTCGCAAATCTTTCAAGCATTGATCCAGAGCCTTGAGCGATTTTTTGTGTGCCATTGTGCACTCATCCCAAATAATAAGTTTGCATTGCTGCAATACTTTACCCATCCCAGATGATTTGGAAATATTGTATGTGGGAGTTTCTGTAGAATGCAAGTTCAGAGGCAATTTCAAAGTGGAATGAGCAGTTCTTCCATCAGGCAGCAATGTTGCGGCTATTCCGGACGACGCAATTGCCAACGCTATATCATCTTTTGATCGAATTGATGCCAGAATCAGTTTTATCACAAACGTTTTACCAGTACCTCCTGGCGCATCCAAAAAGAAAATTTCTCCAACGTTGTTATCGACACAATGCATTATCGTATCATAAATGTCTTTTTGTTCCGACGTTAACTTGGAAATGTTATTTTGTACATACGACAATAGATCACTCGTACTGTAAATTTGTTCACGATCCAATTCTACACATGTCGAAACAGCAGCGATACGGTTAGGTGAAGGCATTCCCAAATCCTGAAGATGTTTGTTTGCCATACGTACGCACAAATCTTCTATAATAGCTAAAGTGTAGTTATAAATTTCTGATGTAAAATCAAAAGTCATATCTGACGTCTCTAACTGTTTTCGATGGAGTATAACTTCGGACATTTTTGACTTATATTTTTCCCATAACTCTGTAGGAGCTGATGGAGAGCAAGTTGTTAAAATGATGCCAAACAATGCACGAATTTGACTTGGAGTTGACGTTTCGCACGCGTCATTGATGCAGTTATCCCAGTGTTGGTCATTCTCCAATAAATTCAGAGCTTGGCAAGCACTACAGTAAGTGTCATGTATAGTACCGTTTACAGTTCTCAAATACTCAAAGTCAGACCGGGTACATTCACCAAAAGCAGGCGTAGAAAGAAGCATTCATGTTGATTGGGTTGAACGGTGTAGAGTCTTGTTGGATACTAAAAGTCGAGGATATTGCTTTGTGCACCTTCCTTTGGCCATGCATGGTGAATTTTCGTTCAGGGCACCGCAAGGTCCATGTATCATATTTTTTACAATAATATCATGCAACCCCTTATCGACATTTTCATCAGGTATTTCAGCGGAAATCACATCATCAATTTCGTTCGAAGTAATTTTTTTATGTAGCCAGATTAGTATATGTGCGTGTTGCAAACCTCGTTTTTGCCATTCCACTGAGTACATCCAGCATCGCACTGACCCAAACACTTCAAGTTATGACGTCAGTCACCACACAAACATGACGTCACCCGACAGACCCACACACACAGAGACAACTTATTTTTATATATATAGATATATATATATATATATATATATATGATATATATATATGATATATATATATATATATATATATATATATATATATATATATATATATATATATATATATATATATATATATACTAGCTGTTGGGGTGGCGCTTCGCGCCATCCCCAACATCTAGTTGGTGGGGGCGCTTCACCCCACCCCCCAAGCCCCCGCGCGCGTAAGTCGTTACGCGCCATATTAGTTACGCACCATTGTAGTTGTGTCCCTATGTCCCACCTGTGAATATATATATATATATATATATATATATATATATATATATATATATATATATATATATATATATATATATATATATATATATATATGTTCTTAACTACAGAAAACTTGCGAATATACAACATTCTTTGCTGTCCAATTGTCTGTGCATATAAATAGATTGTCAGGTTTACCGACTCTTGAACATGCAACATATAATGGTCCATGGGAAAACAATCCGTATTTAGATCTATACCTCATGATTCTAATGATTGCCCTTGAGCTTTGTTGATGGTGATTGCTAATCGACCATTCCCTGTGTCGCCGTCGTCATTTATATATCCCCCTGTGCCCCCCGGCGTCCCCGTTGTTGTTGTGTCCCTGTGTCCCGGTCGTCATTTATATTCCCCGTGTCCCGGTCGTCATTTGTGTCCCGGTGTCCCAGTCTGTGATTTCTCTTTGAGTGTCCTGGGCGTCATTTATATTTCTTGTGTCCCGGTCGTCATTTGTGTCCCGGTGTCCCGGTCTGTATATACATTCGTTTTTGAATTGGTTTTTTATTTAGTTTTTAGTTTTTTACCTTTTTTTAGTTTTTTTAGTTATACCTCATAATTCTAATGATTGCCCTTGAGCTTTGTTGATGGCTAATCGAACATTCCCTGCGTCCCCGTCGTCATTTATATATCCCCTGTGCCCCCCGGCGTCCCCGTTGTAGTTGTGTCCCTGCGTCCCGGTCGTCATTTGTATCCCGGTGTCCCGGTCTGTATATACATTCGTTTTTGAAATGGTATATGATGAAATAAATTTTTGTATTTTTCCCCTTTTTTCTTTTTAGTTTTTTTTTTGGTTTTTACTTTTTTTTTAGTTTTTTTAGTTTTTTTTTCTTTTTAGTTTTTTTTTATTTTTAGTTTTTATAGTTTTGTTTTTCTCCTTTATTTTTCATTTTTTTTTTCCTTTTTTCTTTTTTTTTCTTTCTTAGTTTTTTAGTTTTTTAGCTTTTTTAGTTTTTTTATTGGTTTTTAGTTTTTTTTTCTTTTTAGTTTTTTTGTAGTTTTTACCTTTTTTTTTAGTTTTTTTAGTTTTTTTTTACTTATGTCCTGGTCGTCATTTATACTCCCTGTGTCCCGGTCGTCATTTGTTAGCCGGTCGCTTTCTCTTTGAGTGTCCCGGTCGTCATTTATATTCCCTATGTGCCGGTGTCCCGGTCGTCATTTGTGTCCCGATGTCCCGGTCTGTAATTTCGTCAGTCGAAAACATGACGTCAGTCAACACACAAACATGACGTCACCCGAGAGACAGACCATATATACATATATATATATATATATATATATATATATATATATATATATATATATATATATATATATATATATATATATATATATATATATATATATATATCTATATATATATATATATATATCTTGCTCCAAATTGTCTAGACATCATAACACAATGCCTTTAGAGTTGAAACAACCCTCAGAACCCGTGAGAAAGGTTTGTAAGTTATGTTCAGGACACACAAGGTTCTTATACCCCTGGAGGTATTATTACATGACTTTTGGGCAGTTTTGAACAAAATTATAATATACAAATTTTTACCAGATGCATTTGAGGAAAACAGGGCGTAGAGGAGGGGGGGGTGTTACTTTCCCTTCGATCTCTTTTGACTCTTAAAAAGGGAATCTGGCACATCTTATTTTCCAGAATTTTCCAGAAGAGCAAATATAGGTTACAATAGGTTAAAATAGGTATTACAATTCGGCTACAAGAAAAGTTTCGATTAAGGATTTAAACAAAACATCCATTTATGGAATGTTTTATTTTATTTATTAATTGCAAGCTTTCTGAAATAGACACTTAAGAAGATTCCTCTTGAATTATTTATTTTCCGATCTTCTAAGACTTTAAGCACTTTTTCCAAATGCGCTCTTCCAAAACTAAGTAAGCTCCTCACAATATTCTCACCAATAGTAAAGTCTGAAGAAGTTTCTTTCAGAATTTATTTTGAAAGTTCAATTTTGTATTATTTGAATGGTCCCATTTTTGTATTCAGTCTCTGCTATGGAATATAAATAATGCCCCGAATTTTTTTAAATGCTAGAGCCTTCAAGTTTTGATAAGACCTTGCACATAGATATATTTAAATATTTAAAGCCCTAAAGTGAATTATTACCGGGCTAAAAAGATGTTTGACCTGATGGATGTATTAAATAAGATAAAATATGTTTCTTATGATACCTAAAAGCCAAAGTTTATTAAAAGAAGGAAAAAAAAAACCCTGGATCGTTATCTTTCTGTCTCATAGGAAATACAATACTATTTTCTAAGACACCCAAAGCAACAGGTTCTTGCGGATTTTTAGTAAAAACACGTTTGGGTAACAGTAACAGGAACAATTTTCTTAAGTATTAAATTGAGTCATCCAATAAAATCATAAACAGATTATCCTTGGAATTGTAACCTGCGAATCTGTCGAGCAGAAGGATCATTAAAAATGTAGGTACCTTGTGTTTTTTCCTCACTGTAAAATTACACGTACTCATTTGTACAGGGAGAAGAGGGAAAACGCTAAAAAATTGGAGATTATGAAGTTCAAATTTTGACTCTATAGCAAAAATAATAAAAAACTTCAAGTTTAAGCTAAAATGCTCTATGTTTAATCTTAGGTAGACACATAGGCAGAGGGGGGGGGGGGAAGTAGCGGGATTCAGGTATTCTATCTCGTATATTTCCATATATAGTAATTCTCTAAGAAAGACAGACACAAAAAAAAGAGTGTCCCTGAATAATTTTTTCCCTATCTTCTAAGAAATACATAAAAATCTTCTAATGCGGTCTTGTAAGTAGAATATCAGATTGAAAACTCCATTTAATTTCTAAGATGCAGCAGGACTCGGTGACAATAGCGGAAAGGATTTCTTTTAGCTTCAAATGAAGTTCTTCGATTTCATTTGGCAGTGTAGTAATCAAAGATGTTTTGTACTGCTGAAAAAAAAAATTTATGCAACTATTAAGTGGCATGCAGAAAAAGTTGCTCTTTAATAGATGTATCGGGGAAACTTATCCAAGACCCATTTATAATGAACAAATTAATTCTGCTACTTTATATAATACTTTTTTTCAAAGCCTATATCTGATAATGCTTATAATCTACTGATATATCTGTTTATATCTGATACATGTGCTGATAAATACTAATATCAGAGGCGCCATTTGGGGGGGTCAGGGGTGGGCAAATGCCCACCCCAGATTTTCCAAGGGGCCCAAGCTTCCACCACAAAGGGTCCTTTTCCGACCATGATTATCCATTATGTCCAACATAATCCATTCTGTTCAAATGATTTGAACAAATGCACGCCTACTAGCCAAAGAGCGTAATTACCTGTCGACCCTTGGGGTAATTAGGCTATTTGCTATTAATCATTGTGAACTTTGAAAGTAGGTTAGATTCATAATAAAAGTCTCAAGTTCTGTCAAATGCCCCATGACCACTCCAAGATTTGGCCCAAATGGCACCTCTGACTAATATATCTGATAAAGCTGATAATCTGGTAGTCTGATAATGCTGCTACCTACTTTCAGTTGAAAAAAATTGTTTTTTATATTTTATTTTTCATTGTTTTTTTTTAATAGTGCTGGAAAATCCAGCGCTAGATTCACTAGCATGATGTTTTTGTGCAGTTGTCTTTTCGCCGTTGCTTGCAGAGGATTTCTTTTATCTTGGTACTTTTTTTAAGGTTTGTATTGCTTTTATTTTGTCATGGGGATTTTATCTGTATTTGTTTACTCATTATTCACTTTTTCTACAGAAGATTCTTAAGCAAAGCTATCAATCGAAATATTTGCATACTATTCTTTTTTTTCCCTTGTTTGGATTATCCTCAGTGTTTTCTTCGTTAGTTTTGTTTCATTCTCTTAGGCCTATTTTAATTCAATTTAGTGCCTCACCAGTACCAAAAACCTTTATTATATCAAAATTGTCGCATAAAGGAAATTGCTTAAATTTACGGACCGAACTTTTCAATGTGAAAGAACCATTTTCTTTGTCACATAGTTGACAGTTTTGAGCAGCGATTCATGGAAAATCCTAATTGACCAGTTGCTGTAGCAGCTATTTTATATCTGGCTCACATTAAATATAATGATACTACTATATAATAATGACACAAATATCTAATTCTCAGGTGACATCTGCATTTCAGATACCAGGTGAGGCTGAAAAACGTCCACAACTGCAAGAAACAGAAAAAAAAATAATATGCACTAAGCCTGTGCATAAGCAGGGTGGTGGGGGGCCTCAAGGCCTGACCTCTCGAGAACTCTAAATTTCCTTTCGTTTCTAAGCCCTTCTCTTTCATTGTTAGAGCATGAATACAAATTTTATTCCCTCCCCACCGGAAAAAAATCCTACGCTCGTGCATAGTACTATAGTATTTTGAAAAAATTACTTACATACCTGAGTTATTGAGAAGAACTATTAGGGAGTAGTAGTATATTAAGAACATAATACACATAATATTTAACTAATATCAAGAAAGTTATCATTACTACTTATATTTCTTGATAACGCACTAAATAATAATATTGTGTAAAAACATAATAATATTGTAAATAATAATATTGCTGCTGCAACTAAAAAACAACTCACTGCAGCATCAAGGCACCTAAGAGCAACACAATTACGCATTCTCCTCTTTCATTCTAATCTATTCAAAACCTTCCTCTTTACAACCTCTCAAAAAGTTTCTGTTTCCTTTGAATTTTTCCTCACAACATCCTCCTATCCCACTTTGGGGCAACCTACTTTTTGCTTGGTCCTAGCAGGGAAATTTTAACCTACGGCCAGCAGACAAGACTGTTACTCATTTGAGATTTTCTTTTGACCTACTAGCCATTTTCACTCCAATTTTTATTGAAATTTAATAGGTTCTTTGGCTTACTATAATGAGAAATTAGATGACCTTACCCTAGACGGTTGCATGAAAATAATGGTCTTGGGGAATCTGTCATGCTTCATCCACAGAACGAGTTTTAGCCATCTCAAACTTTCTTTCAGCATAGCTTAAGAAAGCAAAATTGACCCACATATTTTGAAGAGCTTACGGGTGAGATACGGCTAGCCAGTCGGGTACCCAAGAGAATCCCTACGCAATTTCTCTGGAAAACTTCAACCAAATCCTCTTCCTTTTTTCGTTGGTCCGCAAACGCATCTCCCTGTTCTTCCCAACTTTCTTTCAACTATGTAAAAACACCCTGACCCTTGGCTATTCTACTTTTGACATATTCCCTGCATCCACCATCCTTACTACTAATACTACCAAGGAAAGTGAAGCTGTCCAATTGATCAATTTTCTCGTAAATCAACTTCATCTAATCGCCTTAATTTATTCCTAGTTTTGTCAACTTAGTTTTTTTAACCTTAATTTACAACCTACTATAGTACGATGAACTCGCAAAACCTCTAACAATCATTCATTTTAAATATACTCTCACCTACGATGCTTAAATTATCAGCATTCGCCAACTGCAAAAGAGACTTCCACTAGGGAATCTGTGTTCTCCCACTGCAGTTGCTGTGCTTCAAAGAACAAAATCCTTGATTTAACTCGAAACCAGCAGCTTATCTCATTTATAGCAATAAATATTATGCACAGTAGGGACCACCCTTTGGATTCAAGCATACTCATAGCCACTGCTCCTTTCTTCCTTTAATTTTATAAGATGATGAAGAAGTTTAACCACGATTCCCTTATGACCCAGGTGTTATTATTTTTCTTCAAGGCGCAGGGGCATGTTACGTAATAAGAAATCTTTTCTAAGAGATGCAAGGGTGTCTGTTATGTAATAGGGGGTGTGTTCTAAGAGATGCAAGGAGTTATTACTATAATTACTCAAGAAACCCGAGAGGGTCAGGAAAAAAGCCCTTGGAGCCCCTTCAAATCATATTTTCTATCGTCTTTATGTTTAAAAGGCCTACAAGGACAAGGGAAAAACATTCAGGGGCTCCCTCCCAAGTAAAGGCCATGATTCAAATTTATCATAACCCACCGCTAGTCAATATGCATTCGTAAGCGTTACATCATAGAGAGTGTCTTCTTAAAGAAATTCTTCAAGACGTTTTACAAAATGTCTCATGATATATCAGGACGTTTTTTAAAACATTTTTCTTTATGAAGTTTTTCAAGGCATTTAAAGATGTTTTTTAAGACAATTTTCTTCAAGACGTTTTGATTCATGATTTCTTTAGTTTTTACGTAATGGGCAATGTTTACTAGTGTTAAGGAAATCCCCACTTGCAACTGAGGAGACAAACATGTGGGTGTTATCCTTTTAAGGCGTTTGTCTTAGATTTCATTATCTTTTAATGCACTTTTCTTGTTTTTTTGGGAAACTATTGCAATCTAAAGATTGTTGTCCCTTTTAGGAATAAAAAGAAATTTCCCCTCAACGAAATGCAGTGCTAGACAGCTGGACTAAGAAAGCATCACAATATTTAGATTTGGGAAATAGATTCTAATGGAAACATTTCAAAAAATCTATGGATTACATGTTCCCAATGTCTACAATAATTGACAAGTGAGAGAGAAAATCTATTACTGGAAGTTGCTTACATTTGATATGCTTCTACTTGTTAGATAATGCTTCAAAGTGTAATATCAGAAAATATTAAGGATTATTTTTAGCATATTTCTTAGGAATAGAGTCCTTTACTCAATGGAAACTTTAATGGACTATAAGAGGTGAAGTAAAACTAATAATATTATTATGGCCAGAAAATGGTAAACCTTTTTATACGCTCAAAAGTCCAAGTTTTTCTCATCACTACACATATTAGAGGCAATATTGAACAAGTGTTCCTATGTACGTAGGCTAAAAGACGTTTAAATTGCATTAGTGAGGTATGTTGAAGTTTTATCGTGGAACAAGAAATCTAAACGGCACGGACTAATTTCTATTGTACGTACAAGTAAAAAAAAAACACTACAAATCAAGAAATCAAGGGGAAAAGCAATAGAAACTCATAAAACGAAAAAACAAAAATGTGAAAAATCCTATAAAGGATGAAATATAAGCCAAAAAAAATGCAGGAATTAAAGAAAGGAAGGAATCCATACAACCAATTCCAGGAGGAGGGTTACTATTAAAGGTTGATATAAGCCATATTAAGAGATATTTCTGAGAGGTCTTACGAAATCCGAAAAATTTGCTTGTAAAATTGAAAATTTTTGTAAAATATTCCTGTAAATTCTTATAAAAATTCTTGTAAGGATTTAAAAAAAATCCTGTAAAAATGTAGGCGTGCACACTCAAGCTTACTAGCCCCTAAGCGAACCTAACTCAAATTCAATTAACAGAATGTAACTTAAGGAAAAAATCAATTGTAGACCCATCAGAATTTTGGGGACTTAAAATTTTTACAATATTTTGATAATAGATTGTATAATTTTGATAATTTCACGTAAGGTTTTGATAATACAAAAGAGAATTGTCATTATATCAGACTAGATTTTAATAATGTAGTGCAAGATGTTTGACAAAATCAGACAAGCTTTAGATAATATCATTAAGGTTTTGTCGTAGTTGATAAGATTTTGATAGTACCAGAAACAAGTTGCTTAAATCATTTTAATTGTTCATAATAACTTGCAAGATTTAGATAATGCTAGAACGAATTATCATAATATCTCACATAACTTGGTTATATTGTGCTAGACTTTGATATTATCATGTAAGGTTTTGATAATATTTGACAAGATTCTGATAATTTTGATTTATAGCAGACTTGATTTTGACTACACCAGGTTAAGTTTTAATAGGTAATACGGTTTTGAAAGCACCATATTAGATTTTGGTGAAAGCAAACACGTTTTGATTATAGCTGAAAATGTTTTGTTGATAACTTGCGAGATTAAATGATAATACCTTGTAAGATTTTCTTAATAATTTGCCTAATTTTAATAATACGATGTATGGTTTTGATTCTGTCATAAAGGATTCTTTACGAATTTTGATAATCCAGTCAAGATTTTGATAATGTCTGCGAGACGTTTCATAATATCAGGCAAAATTTTGATGGTATCATACAGGAGTTTGGCAAGACTTGGCAAGATTTTGACAATCTTGATAATGAAAGACACGATTTGATTGTACTATGTTAAATTTGACAATAGCAGACACGATTTAGATAATATCGTGTCAGATTTGACGATATCAGACATGTTTTGATATTACCAGAAAAAAATGTTTGCTAATATTAGGTAAAACTTTCATAATACCATACGTCATATTGTTAACAACTTGCAAGATTTTGATAATACTATGTAAAGTTTTGATAATATCATAGAAGATTCTCGTTATACCATGTGGGATTTTGATAATGTAATGGAAGATATTTCATAATTTTACGCATAATTCCGATAATATCACACAGGATTTTGGCATTGCTTGATAATATTTTGATAGCACCAGACATGATTTTACTGGCATCAGTCTAGATTTTGATTATGACTAACGAGATTTAGGTAATACTGGAAAGGAGTGTCATAATTTCTCACAGCACTTTGAAAGAGCAAGACATGATTTTGTAATATTAAAACATGATTTGGTTATATCATTCCAGACTTTTATAATTTCATGTAAGGTTTGATAACAGTTGACGAGATTTCGATTATCTTGATAGTATCATGCATCATGCAACACTTTGGCAAGATTTTGATAATCTTATTAATGACAGACACGATTAGATTACACTGAGTTAAATTTGTTAATAGCAGATACAATTTAGGTAACATGATGTCAGATTTGATGATATCGACATGCTTTAGCAATACCAGAAAAATATTTTTGTTAATATTAAATAAAAAATCGTCATGGCCCTTCCATGTCA
>NC_088882.1:32388047-32411934 GCF_032884065.1 Artemia franciscana | reverse complement strand
TTAGACTCAGTTCGTTGCGCAAAAGTGATGCATAAGAAAAAAAAAGCAACAATCTAAAATGCTTTACCTTTTTGCTCTCAAAAGTGTCCTTAAATGATATACATTTACCGTTTCAAAACTCCTATAATATTTTGTGTTTTCAGTAAAGCGCTAGCTTTCTGTAATCCTACAAACATAGGGAAACATAGTTGATTTATTTGCACTAGCTTTATTGATACATGTCAGATAGACTGGGAAGTAATAATTTTTGATCGTTTTAAGTTTCAACTTCGCTCTTTTCTTCCCTTGGGAAAACGTTTTTTAAATTTATCTTTTCTGGTTTTTTAGTAAAATTTAATTTAGAAACAACACTGCCATGATCTTTTTCATTTATACGGAATAATTTCTGTTTGTTTTAAGTTTTAATGTTACTGCTTAGTTTTAGTTGAAAACTTATCTGATATAAAATTTCTAATCACTTCCGACGAAGGAAAGATAAAACTCCTCAACTGAAACCGAACGAACGAAGCCAACCAAACGAAGAAGCCATACAAGAATTGAAGGAAAAATAAGTTTAGAGCGGAAAGAAAAATCAAAACATTGTGTCATTTCTTTTTGTAAATTAAAAAAGAAATAAAAAAGAAGAAATACATATTTAATTATTTGTTTTAAATGATTAAATTTAGTAGCACTTAAGAATGTATTTCTAGGCGATTAGCTTACAAAAAAGGTTAACTAATTGGACCTCTGCCCCCACAAGATTTTGACGAAATTACGCCATTCGTTTTTGGTATGGATTTAGTAATCTAATAACAATGTTGCTGCAAACCATGGACTGGATGACCTCTATTTCCTTTTGAATCAAAATGCTTGACAAAATACCTTCCCGGGACATGCTTTAAAAAATGAGTGGATCACATTTACAAAAACAGTGGAATTATCTGGAAATAATCATATAAAACGTAAAAACTTTTATTTAAAAAAACAAAACAGGATTCAAGCTCAAGACACTCTAATTTGAAGTCCAACACTCTACTAACAGAACCACGCCTCTAATAATCTAGTATGATATATTGATATTTGTACCTTAATTGTGTGGCTTATTAGAGGGGAGGCGTTGCAAACCACCATTTAAGAGTTTTGGACCATAATTATTACAATGATGACATCGTTTTATGCTTCAAAGCTTTTCTACTTAAGAAGTGACACCAAAAGTGTTGTTTTTAGTGCTATATCAAACTTAAGAATGGTAGAATTGAGAAAAATCACGTAGATTTAAGCAATGGCGTTCAAAAGAACCATTAAGCGTCCACCGAAAAAGTTCTATTAGGCCACTAGCCACAGCTATTCCATTTGAGACATGGCTCCAAAAGTGCCGTTTTTAGTTTCGTTTGAAAGTTGCTGATGGTGGAATTTATAGGAAGGACGTAGATATAAGCAATTTCTTTTACGTGAGCTATTAAAAATCTGTCCAAGATAGCTGCGATATTTATCCACCCTATAACAATATGCTTAGAACTATACGCATGGTATCGATACGTCCGATACCACTACAGCGTACAACCCCTTCCCTAGGGACTATGGAGGGTCACATCATCACCAAAACAAATAGATATTGGACTTTTGAACTATGTCGAATAAAATAGCTATCTCAAAATTTTGATTGGATAGCCTTGGGGGAGGGGGCTTTTAAAAAGGGGGACGACTAGTTGCCCTCTAATCTTTTCGGTCACTTCGAAAAATCACTAGCAAATTTAATTCCCGTTCAAATGAGCAATTAAAAATCTCTGGTGAAAAAAAAGAAACAGAAAAAAAGGAGACAGATCAGTGGTACCCATGCAAAAAAGTGATTTTTCTTGGCGTTCAAGCCGGAGAACTGTAATGTTCCCACCCATGCTTATTGACAATGCTGATTCCAATGGTGTGCTTTTTATTTTAATCTGACGCCATTTTCAAGGGTTTTAAACTCTTTTTAGAAATCACCATAAATCTCTTTTCGCAATAGACTCTTACTTATTAACCGATACAGTAGTTACCATTCCTGGTTCAGTATTAGATGACACTTTTTCAAAAAATTCAAAATTCCATAATTTTGTAGATGGAAGTTTGAAATCTCTACATTGGGTTCTTTGTTACGCTGAATTTGATGGTATGATTTTTTTTTAAAGATTATTTGACTTTTAAAGAGTTTCCCCCCATTTTTAAAAAAAAGCACTTTTTCTCAGGCTCGTAGACTTTGATAGTTAACACTAAGCTTAATGAATCTTTCATATTTGGAATCAAATTGATAAAGCAATTCTTTTCAAATATCTGTTTAAATCAAATCTGTTTTTTAGAGTTTCGGTTACTATTGAGTCGCGTCACTTACAGTTTGTTAAAACGAACTGTTTGAGTAACGACTGAAATTATATATTTTGTAATTACCGTATATAATGATAGCGTACCTCTGCTTTCTTTTATCATTCAGAACCATTTTCAATATAGCTTTGTTACAGACCAAATATTAAGTGAAAACCACTTCCTCTTCGCGTGCTGTGGCAATTATTACACTTTTCCAAGTTCTTGTGTTTAGCGATTGTATTGACAGAAAAGGAAGTCCATTCGATTAAATTTTCAGCAGAAATGTGATATGACTCTTCTGTTTTTTCGACTCAATTCTGATTGCGTGTGTGTTGCCAGACTTTTGGATGTATACCAAAACACGTGGTCTTCCAATGCTGTTGTGTATAGCTTGGAAATACACGACTGAACCAAGTCTTAGGTGAACTTAATTTACCCTTGCGCAAATATAAGATAAAAATATTAAACGCTAGAAATAATTTGACGAAGTCTAAACGATAACCTTTTGTTACTTTAAGTTACGTAACCGTTGTTAATGATGTTCAGTTTAAGTTGTACCTAGTGTTACAAAGTTTATCAAATAATGTTGTTTCAAGATGTTGCATTTTTTATTGTCGGAAGTTTAAGAAAATGGATTGAACAGACATTTGTTTTTCATACTAAACAATAGAGATTGAACTTGGATCTCTGAAAAAATGTCCACTTTTCTTATTTGGTACAAATACGGCACCTTATTCTCTGCTAGACATTATTTCTCTAGACATTATTTTTTTATGGAAAAAGGAGCAAAAGAAAGGAATTTCGATTCTTAACTTACTTTCAGTCCCATTCGTCCTCAAATGTCGTTCTGGGCTCTCTTCTTTCACCAGTCTATTGATGTGAACTTGCATCTTTAGCTAGGTGTATGGGGAGGGGGTTTTAGGGACACAGCCTCACAAAGGCTGTCTTCGGGAGACGATGTATTATCTTTGATAAGCCTTTTTTTATCCATGTTGGAGGATCTTTCCTCCAACTCTTATATCCATGTTGAATGACTCTTTGCCTCCAATTTGACTCTTTGCCACAATTCTACTTTTTAAAACAATTAAAAGCTTTAGCGTAAAGAGCGAGGGATTGCGGAGGGAACAACCCATTTCATATACGGAATAATTTCTGTTCGTTTTAAGTTTTAATGTCGCTCCTTACTTTCAGCTAAAAAAGATAGTTTTTTTTGCTTAATTACAGAAACGAGACGTCTCACGTCATCTGGTTTTTCAATTAAATTTACCCAGCCGAAAATATGGAATTATTTGCCAAATACTTTGAGAAATGTTAATAGTCTACCAGAGTTCAAAAATAAGATTAAGAGCTTCTTAATGGAAAACATTGAATTAGATCCTAATTTCTTTTACCGATAGTTCTCTATGTTTTGTTTTGTTAATTTACGTTTGTTTTCTTTTCTTTTCCCTTGTTCTTCTTTTCTTTTCTTACCTTATATTTCTATTCTTTATGATTGAATGAATACTGTCACCCGTTACGGGTAGTGCTCTCTTAGGGTTTGGTTAGTTTATAGTGTGTGATTTGTTTTTTAGTTAATAAACGAATTGAATTGAAATGAAAAAAAAATTGAATTGAATATTACTGAGGGGTCACAGATAAGCACTTGAGTTCTCATTGATAAATAATATGTGATTGTTGCTACTTATTTTTCTCTGGGAATACAATGTTTGACGTGGCATAAACCAAAGGAAGGACCTGTAGGCCTAGAGGTTACATGTTTCCCATTGATTCTGCCAATCTATCCTTCAACCTTTAACTCCCTGTAATTGAAGCAACTGTGACAAAGCAAGAATGGGGAAAAAGGTAACAGGTGACAGAATACATTGGAACTACATAACTGTGGCTATATATTTGCACATTAGGCAGGTTGGAGGTAAATTATAGTATAGAGATGCATGGTTTTCCCTTTGGTATGTAGGCTAAGTAGAAGGTCACTAGTACCTGATGCCGTCCCTGTTGTTTTTAGTTGGATGGGAAACATCCAAAGAAAGTTCCCTTTGAAAAGGAAAGGTGAGATTGCCCAGAAGTGAGATTGAATTTGTCAAAGCCTAGAGGCTTGCCCCTTCAGTCTGTTTAAAGGAAAACAGATTCATAATTGAAGCTTTGTTCATTTCAATCTTAAGGGTGACCTATATTTGTGACAATTCGTTAAATGGTTGTAAAGGGATACTTTCGTTTGTTCATTTGTCTTCTTTGTTTTCTAAAATATTTTTTTTTAATCTTTAAAATGATATCCATTTCTTAATCAAAGGATATAATTATGAAACCCTAGGGCCATGGCAATCAAAAACAAAATTAAGGAGATTAACTTTAAAATACTTGACATTAAATAAGTATAATAGTCACAAATAAAAACAAATAACAAAATTATACTTCTGTGCTCAGTTGCCAACCTGAGCAACTGTCATAAATTATTAAATCTTGCAGAACACTCACCCCCATTGCATCCCTGGAAAAAAACAAACAAAAAACAAATAAACACGCATCCGTGATTTGTCTTCTGGCAAAAAATAAGAAATTCAACATTTTTGTAGATAGGGGCTTGAGACTTCTACAATAGGGTTCTCTGATACGCTGAATCTGATGGTGTGATTTTCGTTAAGATCATATCACATTTAAGGGGTTTTCTCCTCTATTTTCTAAAATTAGGGAAATATTAGCAGGCTCATAACTTGGGGAGTAAGTCAGCCCCAAAGACATAGTTATTATGTTTTTCGACTATGTTGCATAAAATAGCTATCTAAAAATTTTCATATGTTGACCTATTGAGATAAATGAGCGTGGGAGGGGGGCTAGGTACCCTCCAATTTTTTCGGTCACTTAAAAAGTTAACTAAACTTTTAATTTCCGTTAGACTAAGCCCTCTTGTGACAAACTAGGACCACTTGGTCGATAGGATTACCCCTGGGGGAAAAAAACAAACAAAAAACAAATCATCACGCACCCGTGATATGCTTTCTGGCAAAAACTACTAAGTTCTACATTTTATCAAAACGTCATGTGCGATTTGCTTTAAAATCCGTAAAATCTGTAATTCCAAGGAAAAATTTTCATAGGGGAAGGGCTTGGGAGAGAGAGTTGGAATTCCAAGCATTAATTAATAATTATAAGAAATGAAAGAAACTAGTTTCTTAAGCTGAAATTAAGTTTTTCAGCTTTTTACTTATATGAGGGGGTTAAACCATCCCCAATCCCTCGATTTTTACGCTAAAGTGTTTTTAACATTTGTAAAAGAATTACTGTTCTAATTAGACTGCCATTGTATATCAGGAGTCATTCTTAAATAATGTGGAACAAAAGTCAAACTTTAGCGTAAAGAGCGTAAAATCACTGAAAATTGGTTATCGGTGATATAATCATAATATTTGTTTTTCATATTCAATTTCTTTCCTTGTCAAATAAAAGTCATGGTTTTTCTTCTCAAAAAATTAGAACTATTTTCTATTTACTCTAATTGAGCTCGTATTATTACTTGGCAATAAATTTGAAAATGACCTTTTACATTTTCATGGAAGAAATTGTCTCGTCCTACAAAACCGGTTAAATTATCCTTAATATCCTTAGCATACTTTCATCTCCAGACCTATCCTAAGAGGTGGCAGGGGCCATGTTAAACCTAAAGGTATCGTTTTGGAAAGTTCAACAATACTAAACAAAATAGATCTCAAACCTTTGATTCATCACTGGATTAAACTTTAATTGAACACAACAAATTTTAATTGAACACTGGATTAGTCTCAAATTAGTATGATTTGAAAGGTAGAATTCCAATAGATATACCTTTGTAATCTCAGTAAAGATAAGAAAGGAAAATTTAAAGATTGTTTTCTATTTATGACGAAGGAATATGAGGATTTGAATAAATATTATGTGGATCTATTTGTTCAGCAGTCGAGAATGGCTCTTGTTGCTACTTGCCCAGCATTTCTTTTTTTCTCATTCTATCTTCTTTTTTTTTTGCTGTCATCCTTTTAGAAATCTGATCCGAATTTGTTTGCTGCAAGGTGTTTTTTTTCAACAAAAATAAAAAACTTCTTCAGCTTATTATGCGTGGAGCTAAGATGTCTCAAAAATTATTACTTTTAAGAAAAGATAAATTTTGGTCCATTGTTTTTTCCCTTCCCAAATAAAAACAACATGCTTGAATTTATACGTTTGGTAAAAAAAAAATATGTGAGTTAACTTCGTGTTATGATTTTTTTTTATATTTCAAAATTTATGTACACAGCTCTTAGGGTATTCAAAAATATTTAATGTTCTCCGGTGGCTCCAGATAAATAGCTGCATTGTGTTGCGATAGCAACACTTTAGTTTTGTCCCTTTTTTTCCTATGCTACCGATGTCGGCTTATTCCTGGAAACTGGTAAGGGTCTAACCTGTGTGGTTTTTACAGAAAGTGTGGACTTAAGGCCGGATTGATGAATATGGCATAATATTTTGGAAAGCTCCACAGAACTCTTGCCTGGGGCCAAAAAGGATGGTTTTTGCTTGTCCACGAGCCAGAGTCTATGGTGTATGAAGTGAAGTGGAGTTATTTAGCCTATGTCAGAGAGGAGTATCTGAATTTGTTCAGCCAAGCTTTCGTTTCATCAAACCATGTTTCTGCTTTCGAGGTGAAAGCTCCGTTCTAGCAGGCAAGCAGACAGGCACCACTTTTAAATTGAAGATTGACTAAAATCTATAAGTGTTTAATATATAAGGCAGTTACCCGGCCCCACAACCTCTATATCTTCTTTGAGTGATAAATAGAAAAATTTACAGAAGCAAAAAGCGGCATTTTCCCACGGGTCCGAAGGTGCTGCCGTGATTTTGGCAGGGTTTATCATTTGTTTTTTCGGACTTGGGATTGAGGTAGAGAAATTTTATCAGATGTAAATCTTAAACTTTAAAAGTTCTGTCATTGCTAAAGAAATTGGAGCTTATCCTTTGCTCCTTTCTAAGTGGTGACGTTAGAAAGTTGGCCTAAGGCAAAAAAAATCTACTTTTGAACTAAGACAGATGGAATTTTTTTTCGACGGTAATTGATAGCTCTTGATGGGCTGATCAAAATATATATCAAAATAATATTCCTTCATGAGATATACTAGTTTGAAAGTTTCAAGGGGTTCACAACTTCAGTAGTAGGGTACACACTGAAACCGAAAATAAACCGATACCAATTGTGAGACATGTAGGGGGGACTTGTAAGGAAAGGTTGGCTGCTAGCTCATAATCATCTTCGACAGTGAGGGGTTTGCAAATTTTGCTATTTGGTTTACCTATTATTTGTTTCCAGTGTATTTGATGGTAAGACCGAGTTGGTTTCAGTGGTAAGACATGTAGGTACTTGTAAGTAATAATCGTCTGTTGGGCTACAATTATCTTTAGTGAAGAGGGGTTTGTAAGTTTTGCTAATTGGTGTAGCCTACTCATACTCATTGTGACCTAGATTTAAGTGTTTACGCAACGGGTACAAACGGTAACCTAATACAACGAGGCAATTTCGTAATAATTAATAGAGTGTCATCTATGATCCTGAAAAGGTACAGATAGCTTTGTAATGCCAACTAGATTATAAAAGATATTGTTCCAAGTCTTGATCCGTCACGATGTCTACGATTGAAAAGGATAAAGTTCAACTGGCAAAAAATCAATTTAGCCCCTTCTTTCGATATTCTTTTGTTACTGATGTTTTTTCACCGCTGAGGAATAGCCTTTGATCGTGTAATTACTGATCGCGTTCTTCTTTGAACATAAGGTTTTAAAAGCTTCGATAGGCTGACAACTTCAGCGTTTAAAAGATAGCAAAGAAACAAAACCAAAGTGTTGAGCTCGCAACACTTTATTCGGCGAAGCTGGAGAAAGTTTCCGCAGCACGTCACGCTGCTCAGGCTACGTAGGTCCAGTTTAACTTCATATTAACCAACTAGAGAAAATTCAAGTTAGAAAATACCTTTTACGAGGGGGTTTTGGAATTTGTAGTCTCCTCAATTTATAAGTTTGAGCTTCATAAATGCATTTACACGAAATGTCAGTGTCAAACTAAGAATAATTTTTCTATCTGTAATCGATAAAGAGATGGTTTTTATTAAAAATTTCAAAGCAGTCATCAAATGAGAATTGGTACGTTACGAGTGTTTAACTGGCACTAGGGTGAAAAAAAGAAGTTTCCAACACACCGTCTAATTGGTGGTTGGAATAAATCTGGTATAATCAGTGTAACTTTCCAAATCACTCTAGAAAAGGCATCTGATTTTAGTTTTGAAGAGTAATTGTTTAATAAAAGTCCCAAGAAACGCCAGATGTAGGTGATGTTTTTAAACATTAGTGTCAGTTTTCACTCTTATGAATTACCACACACTCTTTGGTCTATTTTTTACCGACGACATCCCCTCACTCCCTCACTAGAATTTTAAGCCTAAGAATTTTTATTTTGACGTAACACCTATTTTTATAATATCCACTTACATAAACATGTAAAGCTTCTATTCGTCAAAAGATATAACCGAGATGAAAATACTTTATTTTCACTTCTGCAGTTTGTATGGTATATATATATATATATATATATATATATATATATATATATATATATATATATATATATATATATATATATATATATATATATATATATATATATATATATATATATATATATATATATATATATATATATATATATATATATATATATATATATATATATATATATATAGTATATATTATACATATATATATATATATATATATATATATATATATATTATATATATATATATATATATATATATATATATATATATATATATATATATGTATATATTATACATATATATATATATATATATATATATATATATATATATATATACATATATATATATATATATATATATATATATATATATATATATATATATATATATATATATATATATATATATATATATATATATATATATATATATATATATATATATACAGCGACAATTGGACAGCGAAGAATGTTGTATATTCGCAAGTTTTACGCAGTTAATTTGTATTGTATCTATCTATCTATCTATCTATATAAAAACGAGTTGTGTGTATGCATGTTTGTTTGTTTGTAAAAAGAGCGTTTGCATATGATGTCATTATTAGTACATACGGCTTTGTATATGCAGAGACAATGGGAAAGCCAAGAATGTTGTATATTCGCAATTTTTACGTAGTTTAACTCCTGCAGACGAAATGAATGCTTGCCTAAAAAATTCTAATTTATGGGCACACTTAAAAATATTAAAATTAACTACAAATATGCGTGTCCGATTGCAAAACGATGACTCTGGTCAAACAGTAGACTCAATTTCAGGACGTATACAACTACCTGCTGATTTCTGTAATTTAGTGACGTCCAAAAATGAATTGATTGAAAAAGTATTTCCGAATATTCTAAAAAATTATAAAAATAATAAATGGCTAAGTGAAAGAGCGATTCTCGCACCCAAAAATATAGACGTCCACGAAATCAACAATATTGTTTTGACCAAGATTCGAGACCAGGCAGTCCTTTACAAGTCAGTCGACACAGTTTTGGAACCAAATGAAGCGGTTAATTATCCATCTGAATTTTTAAATTCCATAGATCTTTCAGGGTTTCCACCACACGTGCTACAACTAAAAATAGGCTTACCAATAATACTTTTAAGAAATATCAACCCACCAAAGCTTTGCAATGGCACGCGACTTGCCGTAAAAAAAAAACAATGGAAAACCTAATAGAGGTCACAATCTTGACAGGGCCTTATGAGGGTGAGCCTGTTCTTATTCCTCGCATTCCCATGATTCCAACGGATCTGCTTTTTCAATTTAAAAGATTGCAATTCCTAATTCGATTAGTATTTGTAATCACCATTAACAAAGCTCAAGGTCAATCATTAGAAAAATGTGGTATAGATCTTAATACCGATTGTTTTTCCCATGGACAATTGTACGTTGCATGTTCGAGGGTCGGTAAACCTGACAATGTATTTATATGCAGCGACAATTGGACAGCGAAGAATGTTGTATATTCGCAAGTTTTACGCAGTTAATTTGTATTGTATCTATCTATCTATCTATCTATATAAAAACGAGTTGTGTGGATGCATGTTTGTTTGTTTGAAAAAAGAGCGTTTGCATATGACGTCATTATTAGTACATACGGCTTTGTATATGCACAGACAATGGGAAAGCCAAGAATGTTGTTTATTCGCAATTTTTACGTAGTTTGAAACACATATATAAATCTATCTATATTCACAGGTGGGACACAGGGACACAACTACAATGGCGCATAACTATTATGGCGCGTAACGACTTACGCGCGCGGGGGGGCTTGGGGGGGCACGAAGCGCCTCACCAACAGCTAGTCTATATATATATAAAAATAAGTTGTCTGTCCGTTATGTCTGTTATAACGTAATAGAGGCAACAATCTTGACAGGGCCTTTTGAGGGTGAGGCTTTTCTTATTCCTCGCATTCTCATGATTCCAATGGATCTGCCTTTTCAACTTAAAAGATTACAATTCCCAATTTGATTAGCATATTCAATTTTCATTCCAGAACCACTAAAGCTATTATGTAAACAGCAAAAATATCTATGTTGTCTCAGCAATAATTTTTAGTTTTTATTTCAAAATAGAAAATTACCTGAAAATTGTAGTTAATTTTGTTTTTTGTTAGGTTCCTGCTAATCAACACGTGGCTTCAAATCACGTTATAATACTGTTATAATACTGTTATATAATGAATTACTGTTATATATTTATAGTATTTTTGTTAAATATGAAAAAGTCCGACGGCACTTGTGAAAAAAGTCCGACGGCAATTTTATGTGAGGATTTAAAAAAAAATAGTAACTTGCAAAGAGCAACCTATGAATTATTTAAAGTTGTGGGAATAAAGCAAGACGAATTTATAAACTCTTCACTAAATTACGAGATACGAGTGCTAGAAACATTTAAAAAGACAGCATTAAAATATCCAAAGGACAAATATATTGTGATAAGAGATACAGAAAAATCTGCAATAACCTTTGATCTCAATGAAACATATGTTGCTTTGTTTTACACTTTTTCTTATCTTTGGGAATTTGAGACAGATCATCCAAATTGGCGTACTTACGAGCCGCCACCGAATCAACGCAAAATGACCGAAGTTGATAATAGTTTTTGCACCACCTGGTACAAAGAAAAGAAAGAACTGAACGATGAGCAAATGAAATGGTTTCGTGCCATCGAAGAAAACTGCCTTAAAGATATCCCTTATCCAGATTCTGGATTTGAATCACCTTTAGCTAGGTCACAACCAAAAGATATAGCCTTACATATGAGGACACCGCAGCAACTGTCTTTAGAAAATATTACTGTTTGAACGTATTTGAAAGTATTTGAACGTCGAAAACAGGGTAAGTCAGTCGACGGGCAACCTACCATCTTCAAAGATACCACGATAGGAAGACTCTACACCATTTACCCCAATCAACATGAAAGCTTCTTTCTACGCCAGCTTTTGGTGAATGCACCCGGTTGGACGCGTTTTGAGTATTTGAGAACTGTAAACGGTACTATACATGACACTTACTGTAGTGCATGCCAAGCTCTGAATTTATTGGAGAATGACCAACGCTGGGATAACTGCATCAATGACGCGTGCGAAACGTCAACTCCAAGTCAAATTCGTGCATTGTTTGGCATCATACTTACAACTTGCTCTCCATCAGCTCCTACAGAGTTATGGGGAAAATATAAATCAAAAATGTCCAAAGATATACTCCATCGAAAACGGTTAGAGACGTCAGATATGACTTTTGATTTTAAATCAGAAATTTATAACTACACTTTAGTTATTATAGAAGATTTGTGCGTATGTATGGCAAACAAACCTCTTTAGGATTTGGGAATGCCTTCACCTAATCGTACCGCTGCTGTTTCGACATGTGTAGAATTGGATCGTGAACAAAGTTACAGTACGAGTGATCTATTGTCGTATCTACAAAATAACATTTCCAAGTTAATGTCAGAACAAAAAGACATTTATGATACGATGATGCATTGTGTCGATAACAACGTTGGTAAAACGTTACACTTTGTCTGTTAATCAACTTGCTTGAATAATCAAGTATCTTTGAAAAGAAAACAGTATTAAAAGAGAGTGAATTTCTTAAAGAGTAAAAAACTGGTAACTTCAAATATCTATATATATATATATCTATATAAAAATATATATATATATGTATAAATAAGTTGTCTGTCTGTTATGTCTGTTACACTTTGTCTGTTAATCGGCTTGCTTGAATAATCAAATATCTTTGAAAAGACCACAGTATGAAAAGAGATTCAATTTCTGAAAGAATAAAAAACTAGGAACTTCAAAAATCTATCTATCTTCTATATATATAAAAATAAGTTGTCTGTCCGTTACGCCAGATTATATCTTATCTATATATAAAAATGAAACTAAACTGAAAAGCAAACTGAAACTAAAAATGTAGAGACTGGGAATTGCATAAATATTTCTATATATTTTGACAATAGATTAAATTAATTCGAAAACCTTATAACAGATATTTATAATTTTGAGGTCTATTATAAACTAACTAACTGAAACTAAAAATGTAAAAACTGGGACTTGCATAAATATTTCAAAATATTTTTACAATAGATTAAAGTAATTTAAAAACCATAAAACAGATACTAAAAATTTTGAGGTTTATTATAAATTGTTGAGCTTTAGGATGCTTGGCACGTGAAGATTTTCCAACCGTCAATGTTAGAATGAACATTGACAAATTGAAAAACATTGAAAAAGATAGAATGTTACCAACTGAAAAAATAAAACTAAAAAAACAAAAAAGTTAAAAAACTAAAAAAAATATAAAAAGAAAAAAAAGAAAAACTAAAAAATAAAAAAAAATTTAAAAAAGAAAAACCTAAAAAGAAAAAACAAAAAAAAATAAAAAAAGGTAAAAAACTAAAAAGAAAACAAAACTATAAAAAAGCTAAAAAACTAAAAAAAGAAAAAACTAAAAATTGTAAAATATTTTATTTTATTCCTTTTAGACGTGGTTAAAAACTTGAAGTTTAATATCAAAATCCCTGCTATTGTATTTTTAATGCCTCCAACCATCGTCGAAGTGGCAATCGTTATGGTCGGTAATGAGTTTTTACCTCGAGATATTATCTTCTATATACATAAAAATAAGTTGTATGTTCGTCTGTTGTATATATTTTGACTATAGATAAAAGTAATTCGAAAACCTTGAAACAGATACTTAAAATATTGAGGTTCATTATAAATTGTTGAGCTTTAGCATGCTTGGCACGTGAAGATTTTTCCAACTTTCAATGTTAGAATGAACATTGACAAATTGAAAAACATTGAAAAAGATAGAATGTTACCAAATCCTACAATGGCAGAAGAAACAGCCGAGGAAGCTGCTTTAAGAGTTAATGCCAAAAAGCTTGCGGCTAAAGAACGCAAAACCGCGCAGTTAGATGAAGATCAACCTGGACAGCGAGAGTCAAAACGTATCAAAACTGAAAATGATAGCGATGATAATTGGGTTTGGGATTTTGACTTGGATAAGGTCATCAATGCCTACCAGAATTTAGTTAAAAAAAAAACAAAGGTTCGGCGATATGTATTTACGTCTGAAAATTAAAGCAGGAAAAGAAAACTGAAACTAAAAATGCAAAAACTGGGAATTGCATAAATATTTCAAAATATTATGACAATAAATTAAAGTAATTCGAAAACCTAAGAACAGATACTTGAAATTTTGAGGTTTATTATAAATTGTTGAGCTTCCACAGAGTTTGTGGTACCAGATTCAGAGAAATCCACAATAACCTTCGATGTCAATGAAACATATGCTGGTATGTTTTATAAACACAATTATTTTATATATGGAAATACTTCAAAAAATCTTGGGACACCACGCATAATGACAAAGTATGATAATGATTTTCGCACCGCCTGGTACAGAGAAACGAAAGAAATAAACGATGAGAAAATGAAATGGTTGAATGCAATAGAGGAAAACTGCCTGAAAGATATCCCTTTTCCTTGCTCAGGATTTGAGTCACCTTTAGCTAGGTCACAACCACAAGATAAAGTCTTGCGTATGAAAACACCTCAACTACTGTCCTTAGCAAGTATTCTCATAATGCCAAAGCCAAACAGTAGTAACATTTTAGTTGACATAGATGGAAAAAATTATGGTACTTATACGATTGAGCTGCAATCAGCTGCTGACGCAATATCACCAGACTTTAAAATAAAGTACTGTAATGCGGAAGGGTGTAGCAGCAACAAAAGCAAAGAAGAAAAGTTTGACAAAACAAAATTATTTTCTGGTAAAGTTATTATGGCTAGCACCGGTATTAATAATAAAAACACCGAAAATAATGCCTTCTTTTTCATCGATCAGTCAATTAATAATAAATCAATCAAATATATTCTGGGCATGTTTAAGATTAATGACATTGAAATCATTAGTTTAGAGCCTTATAAACATCGTCCACAATTTACTTTGGAAAAAGGCACCAATGGCAATCATATTTTATACAGTAGCAAAATAAGCTATTATGTAAACAGCAAAAATATCTATGTTGTCTCAGCAATAATTTTTAGTTTTTATTTCAAAATAGAAAATTACCTGAAAATTGTAGAGTTAATTTTGTTTTTTGTTAGGTTCCGGCTAATCAACACGTAGCTTCAAATCACGTTATAATACTGTTATAATACTGTTATATAATGAATTACTGTTATATATTTATAGTATTATTGTTAAATATGAAGAAGTCCGACGGCAATTGTGAAAAAAGCCCGACGGCAATTTTATGTGAGGATTTAAAAAAAAATAGTTACTTGCAAAAAGCAACCTATGAATTATTTCAGGTTGTAGGAATAAAACGAGACGAATTTATAAACTCTTCACTAAATTACGAGATAAGAGTTTTAGAAACATTTAAAAAGACAGCATTAACATATCCAAAGGACAAATATATTGTGATAAAAGATACAGAAAAATCTGCAATAACATTTGATCTCGAAGAAACATATGCTGCTTTGTTTTACACTTTTTCTTATCCTTGGGAATTTGAGACAGATCATCCAAATTGGCGTACTTACGGGCCGCCACCGAATCCACGCAAAATGACCGAAGTTGATAATAGTTTTTGCACCACCTGGTACAAAGAAAAGAAAGAACTGAACGATGAGCAAATGAAATGGTTGCGTCACTTACAAGAAAACTGCCTGAAAGATATCCCTTATCCAGATTCTGGATTTGAATCACCTTTAGCTAGGTCACAACCAAAAGATATAGCCTTACGTAGAGGACACCGCAGCTACTGTCTTTAGAAAATATTACTGTTTGGCCAAAGCCAAACAGTAGTAATATTTTCATTCAAATAGATGGTAAAGATTATGGTACTTATACCATTGAGCTGCAATCAGCTGCTGACGCAATATCACCAGACTTTAAAATAAAGTACTGTAATGCGGAAGGGTGTAGCAGCAACAAAAGCAAAGAAGAAAAGTTTGACAAAACAAAATTATTTTCTGGTAAAGTTATTATGGCTAGCACCGGTATTAATCATAAAAACACCGAAAATAATGCCTTCTTTTTCATCGATCAGTCAAATAAATCAATCAAATATATTCTGGGCATGTTTCAGATTAATGACACTGAAATCATTAGTTTAGAGCCTTATAAACATCGTCCACAATTTACTTTGGAAAAAGGCACCAATGGCAATCATATTTTATACACCAGCAAAATAATGCCAACAGAACTAGACGTGTATGTTGGATTTAAAGGTAGAGTGAAAGCTAAACCAACAAAATTTGACCCTAATCGATCAGTTGCATCAATAAAGTTAGTAATACACAATTCGATGTTAAAAAGCGCTATTGACCAAAGCTATTTGGTTTCATATATAATTTTTTTATTCTTACCGACCTATGAGTCGGTAAGAAAAGTAACTTTTACGTCTAAAGGACTTCCGGATATCAAAAATATCCGGCTTCAAGTGAGAGAAGTCGATTTGCATTTTGAGGATTCCAAAAGGTTTAACACAGAAGAATGCAGTGAAAAGTTTAATGATATAGACGATTTTTTGGAGATATGTGTAAAAGAGGAAAGAAGCAAAACAGAACCCAAAGCAGCTGCAAGGCTTTACTTTACCTATTTGAACTTTTTTGATGAATTCAAAGAGGATGATACGCTTGGTATAGCGTATACAAAAAGTTTGTGTCAGATAAATTCCTTAGGTGTTATTAAACTCAGAGAAATGGTGAACCAATACAAAAAGGAAGACGAAACACATCTTCTTCCGATCTACGAAAATGTTCACACCATTGCTCATGAGATAGGGCACATTTTTGGCAGCACACATGATCACAATCGGATAGAAGATAAATGCCGACATAAATTTACAATGGACTATAATGCCTCCCCTAAGGATAAAAATTACTTTAAGTTATCGCCTTGCAGCAAAACTGAAATTTACCAAATTATTAATGAAAATGGAGGCTGTTTCGTTGAAGAAACGGACAAAGTTAAACGTCCACCTTTTTCAGTTCATGAGCGTTCAGATGAAAATTATTTCATTAGGACTGCAATAATAATATTCGCCATAGTCTTTGGAGGCCTCTTCCTGGCTGCACTGGTTTTTGGAGCTTTCATTTGTTTGAGGCGAGGGCAAAATATACCCCCTAAAGAAATAGTCTAAATTTGTGATCATGTGTGCTGCCTAAAATTTTATGTTAATTACAAAAGGTTTTTAAACACATTAGTTTCCTTTCAAATGAGCGATTAACAGCTCTCTATAATGTTTGAGTGCCCTGCTATCTGAGGAGAACCGACGGAAAAGAATAAACCTGCCATTATTGCAGAATGATAAGTTGTCTGTCTGTGGATCAGGTGACGTCATGTTTCTGTGTTGACTGACGTCATGAAATTAGTTGTCGTCATTTTTGCTTTGACGGTGACGTCATTAACGGTATTTAAGACATTTGTTCAAGGAAAAATGTTTAATTGTAAAATGACTGAAGAACCTACAATGGCAACAGCCGAGGAAGCTGCTCAAAGAGTTTATGCCAAAAAACTTGCTGCTGATAGAGAAAGTAAGAAAAGAAAGCGTTCCGTATGATAGCGATGATGATTGAGTTTGGGATTTTGACTTGGATAAGGTCATCAATGCCTACCAGATTTAAGTTAAAAAAACAAAGGTTCGTCGATATGTACTTCATAGTGACGCTGAAAAATAAAGAAGAAAAAGAAAACTGAAAAAAGAAAAAAGGTAAAAAACTAAAAAAAACTAAAAAGAAAAAACACTCAAAGAGAAATCACAGACCGGGACACAAATGACGACCGAGACAGAGGGAATATAAGTGACGACCGGGAACCTCAAAGAGAAATTACAGACTGGGACACCCGGACACAAATCACGACCGGGACACAGGGAATATAAATGACGACCGGGACACAGGGACACAACTACAATTGGGACGCCGGGGGCACAGGCGGGATATATAAATGACGACTGGGACACAGGGATTGTTCGAATAGAAATTACAGACCGGGACACCGGGACACAAATGACGACCGGGACACCGAGACATATGCAAACGCTCTTTTTACAAACAAACAAACATGCATACACACAACTCGTTTTTATATAGATAGATAGATAGATAGATACAATACAAATTAACTACGTAAAACTTGTGAATATACAACAGTTTTCGCTGTCCCATTGTCTGTGCGTATAAATAAATTGTCAGGTTTACCGACCCTCAAAGATGCAACATACAATTGTACATTGGTAAAGCAATCTGTATTAAGATCTATACCGCATTTTTCTAGTGATTGCCCTTGAGCTTTGTTGATGGTGGTTGCAAATGCTAATCGAATTGGGAATTGCAATCTTTTAAATTGAAAAAGCTGATCCGTTGGATTCATGGGAATGCGAGGAATAAGAACAGCCTCACCCTCATAAGGCCCTGTCAAGATTGTGGCATCTATTAGGTTTTCCATTGTTTTTTTTTACGGCAAGTCGCGTGCCATTGCAAAGCTTTGGTGGGTTGATATTTCTTACAAGTATTATTGGTACGCCTATTTTTAGTTGTAGCAGGTGTGGTGGACACCCTGAAGGATCTATGGAATTTAAAAATTCAGATGGATAATTAACCGCTTCATTTGGTTCCGAAATACAAATTAACTGCGTAAAACTTGCGAATATACAACATTCTTCGCTGTCCAATTCTCGCTGCATATAAATAGATTGTCAGGTTTACCGACCCTCGAACATGCAACGTACAATTGTCCATGGGAAAAACAATCAGTATTAAGATCAATACCACATTTTTCTAATGATTGACCTTGAGCTTTGTTAATGGTGATTGCAAATGCTAATCGAATTGGGAATTGCAATCTTTTAAATTGAAAAGGCAGATCTGTTGGAATCATGGGAATGCGAGGAATAAGAACAGCCTCACCCTCAAAAGGCCCTGTCAGGATTGTGGCCTCTATTAGGTTTTCCATTGTTTTTTTTTACGGCAAGTCGAGTGCCATTGCAAAGCTTTGGTGGGTTTATATTTCTTAAAAGTATTATTGGTACGCCTATTTTTAGTTGTAGCACTGGTGGTGGAAACCCTGAAAGATCTGTGGCCCATAAATTAGAATTTTAGGCAAGCATTCCTGCAGACGTTGATCTTGCATAGATTCCATAATTCCATAGATCTTTCAGGGTTTCCACCACCAGTGCTACAACTAAAAATAGGCGTACCAATAATACTTTTAAGAAATATAAACCCACCAAAGCTTTGCAATGGCACTCGACTTGCCGTAAAAAAAAACAATGGAAAACCTAATAGAGGCCACAATCCTGACAGGGCCTTTTGAGGGTGAGGCTGTTCTTATTCCTCGCATTCCCATGATTCCAACAGATCTGCCTTTTCAATTTAAAAGATTGCAATTCCCAATTCGATTAGCATTTGCAATCACCATTAACAAAGCTCAAGGTCAATCATTAGAAAAATGTGGTATTGATCTTAATACTGATTGTTTTTCCCATGGACAATTGTACGTTGCATGTTCGAGGGTCGGTAAACCTGACAATCTATTTATATGCAGCGAGAATTGGACAGCGAAGAATGTTGTATATTCGCAAGTTTTACGCAGTTAATTTGTATTTCGGAACCAAATGAAGCGGTTAATTATCCATCTGAATTTTTAAATTCCATAGATCCTTCAGGGTGTCCACCACACCTGCTACAACTAAAAATAGGCGTACCAATAATACTTGTAAGAAATATCAACCCACCAAAGCTTTGCAATGGCACGCGACTTGCCGTAAAAAAAAACAATGGAAAACCTAATAGATGCCACAATCTTGACAGGGCCTTATGAGGGTGAGGCTGTTCTTATTCCTCGCATTCCCATGAATCCAACGGATCAGCTTTTTCAATTTAAAAGATTGCAATTCCCAATTCGATTAGCATTTGCAACCACCATCAACAAAGCTCAAGGGCAATCACTAGAAAAATGCGGTATAGATCTTAATACAGATTGCTTTACCAATGTACAATTGTATGTTGCATCTTTGAGGGTCGGTAAACCTGACAATTTATTTATACGCACAGACAATGGGACAGCGAAAACTGTTGTATATTCACAAGTTTTACGTAGTTAATTTGTATTGTATCTATCTATCTATCTATCTATATAAAAACGAGTTGTGTGTATGCATGTTTGTTTGTTTGTAAAAAGAGCGTTTGCATATGTCTCGGTGTCCCGGTCGTCATTTGTGTCCCGGTGTCCCGGTCTGTAATTTCTATTCGAACAATCCCTGTGTCCCAGTCGTCATTTATATATCCCGCCTGTGCCCCCGGCGTCCCAATTGTAGTTGTGTCCCTGTGTCCCGGTCGTCATTTATATTCCCTGTGTCCCGGTCGTGATTTGTGTCCGGGTGTCCCAGTCTGTAATTTCTCTTTGAGGTTCCCGGTCGTCACTTATATTCCCTCTGTCTCGGTCGTCATTTGTGTCCCGGTCTGTGATTTCTCTTTGAGTGTTTTTTCTTTTTAGTTTTTTTTAGTTTTTTACCTTTTTTCTTTTTTCAGTTTTCTTTTTCTTCTTTATTTTTCAGCGTCACTATGAAGTACATATCGACGAACCTTTGTTTTTTTAACTTAAATCTGGTAGGCATTGATGACCTTATCCAAGTCAAAATCCCAAACTCAATCATCATCGCTATCATACGGAACGCTTTCTTTTCTTACTTTCTCTATCAGCAGCAAGTTTTTTGGCATAAACTCTTTGAGCAGCTTCCTCGGCTGTTGCCATTGTAGGTTCTTCAGTCATTTTACAATTAAACATTTTTCCTTGAACAAATGTCTTAAATACCGTTAATGACGTCACCGTCAAAGCAAAAATGACGACAACTAATTTCATGACGTCAGTCAACACAGAAACATGACGTCACCTGATCCACAGACAGACAACTTATCATTCTGCAATAATGGCAGGTTTATTCTTTTCCGTCGGTTCTCCTCAGATAGCAGGGCACTCAAACATTATAGAGAGCTGTTAATCGCTCATTTGAAAGGAAACTAATGTGTTTAAAAACCTTTTGTAATTAACATAAAATTTTAGGCAGCACACATGATCACAAATTTAGACTATTTCTTTAGGGGGTATATTTTGCCCTCGCCTCAAACAAATGAAAGCTCCAAAAACCAGTGCAGCCAGGAAGAGGCCTCCAAAGACTATGGCGAATATTATTATTGCAGTCCTAATGAAATAATTTTCATCTGAACGCTCATGAACTGAAAAAGGTGGACGTTTAACTTTGTCCGTTTCTTCAACGAAACAGCCTCCATTTTCATTAATAATTTGGTAAATTTCAGTTTTGCTGCAAGGCGATAACTTAAAGTAATTTTTATCCTTAGGGGAGGCATTATAGTCCATTGCAAATTTATGTCGGCATTTATCTTCTATCCGATTGTGGTCATGTGTGCTGCCAAAAATGTGCCCTATCTCATGCAAAATGGTGTGAACATTTTCGTAGATCGGAAGAAGATGTGTTTCGTCTTCCTTTTTGTATTGGTTCACCATTTCTCTGAGTTTAATAAAGCCTAAGGAATTTATCTGACACAAACTTTTTGTATACGCTATACCAAGCGTATCATCCTCTTTGAATTCATCAAAAAAGTTCAAGTATGTAAAGTAAAGCCTTGCAGCTGCTTTGGGTTCTGTTTTGCTTCTTTCCTCTTTTACACATATCTCCAAAAAATCGTCTATATCATTAAACTTTTCACTACATTCTTCTGTGTTAAACCTTTTGGAATCCTCAAAATGCAAATTGACTTCTCTCACTTGAAGCCGGATATTTTTGATATCCGGAAGTCCTTTAGACGTAAAAGTTACTTTTCTTACCGACTCATAGGTCGGTAAGAATAAAAAAATTATATATGAAACCAAATAGCTTTGGTCAATAGCGCTTTTTAACATCGAATTGTGTATTACTAACTTTATTGATGCAACTGATCGATTAGGGTCAAATTTTGTTGGTTTAGCTTTCACTCTACCTTTAAATCCAACATACACGTCTAGTTCTGTTGGCATTATTTTGCTGGTGTATAAAATATGATTGCCATTGGTGCCTTTTTCAAAAGTAAATTCTGGGCGATGTTTATAAGGCTCTAAACTAATGATTTCAATGTCATTAATCTGAAACATGCCCAGAATATATTTGATTGATTTATTTGACTGATCGATGAAAAAGAAGGCATTATTTTCGGTGTTTTTATGATTAATACCGGTGCTAGCCATAATAACTTTACCAGAAAATAATTTTGTTTTGTCAAACTTTTCTTCTTTGCTTTTGTTGCTGCTACACCCTTCCGCATTACAGTACTTTATTTTAAAGTCTGGTGATATTGCGTCAGCAGCTGATTGCAGCTCAATGGTATAAGTACCATAATCTTTACCATCTATTTGAATGAAAATATTACTACTGTTTGGCTTTGGCCAAACAGTAATATTTTCTAAAGACAGTAGCTGCGGTGTCCTCATACGTAAGGCTACATCTTTTGGTTGTGACCTAGCTAAAGGTGATTCAAATCCAGAATCTGGATAAGGGATATCTTTAAGGCAGTTTTCTTCGATGGCACGAAACCATTTCATTTGCTCATCGTTCAGTTCTTTCTTTTCTTTGTACCAGGTGGTGCAAAAACTATTATCAACTTCGGTCATTTTGCGTGGATTCGGTGGCGGCCCGTAAGTACGCCAATTTGGATGATCTGTCTCAAATTCCCAAGGATAAGAAAAAGTGTAAAACAAAGCAGCATATGTTTCTTCGAGATCAAATGTTATTGCAGATTTTTCTGTATCTTTTATCACAATATATTTGTCCTTTGGATATGTTAATGCTGTCTTTTTAAATGTTTCTAAAACTCTTATCTCGTAATTTAGTGAAGAGTTTATAAATTCGTCTCGTTTTATTCCTACAACCTGAAATAATTCATAGGTTGCTTTTTGCAAGTAACTATTTTTTTTTAAATCCTCACATAAAATTGCCGTCGGGCTTTTTTCACAATTGCCGTCGGACTTCTTCATATTTAACAATAATACTATAAATATATAACAGTAATTCATTATATAACAGTATTATAACAGTATTATAACGTGATTTGAAGCCACGTGTTGATTAGCAGGAACCTAACAAAAAACAAAATTAACTCTACAATTTTCAGGTAATTTTCTATTTTGAAATAAAAACTAAAAATTATTGCTGAGACAACATAGATATTTTTGCTGTTTACATAATAGCTTATTTTGCTACTGTATAAAATATGATTGCCATTGGTGCCTTTTTCCAAAGTAAATTGTGGACGATGTTTATAAGGCTCTAAACTAATGATTTCAATGTCATTAATCTTAAACATGCCCAGAATATATTTGATTGATTTATTATTAATTGACTGATCGATGAAAAAGAAGGCATTATTTTCGGTGTTTTTATTATTAATACCGGTGCTAGCCATAATAACTTTACCAGAAAATAATTTTGTTTTGTCAAACTTTTCTTCTTTGCTTTTGTTGCTGCTACACCCTTCCGCATTACAGTACTTTATTTTAAAGTCTGGTGATATTGCGTCAGCAGCTGATTGCAGCTCAATCGTATAAGTACCATAATTTTTTCCATCTATGTCAACTAAAATGTTACTACTGTTTGGCTTTGGCATTATGAGAATACTTGCTAAGGACAGTAGTTGAGGTGTTTTCATACGCAAGACTTTATCTTGTGGTTGTGACCTAGCTAAAGGTGACTCAAATCCTGAGCAAGGAAAAGGGATATCTTTCAGGCAGTTTTCCTCTATTGCATTCAACCATTTCATTTTCTCATCGTTTATTTCTTTCGTTTCTCTGTACCAGGCGGTGCGAAAATCATTATCATACTTTGTCATTATGCGTGGTGTCCCAAGATTTTTTGAAGTATTTCCATATATAAAATA